>NC_056741.1:1987281714-1987289214 GCF_019279795.1 Protopterus annectens
GTGGTAGAATTCCAGTTTGTTGGCTGCCACATATTGTAATTGTTTATCCATAGCACTTGGTCTCTTTGTCCCAGTGAATGCATATCCTTTATTAATAGGACTGTGACAGCAGCGGTAGATTCTAAGCTCTGCAGTCTTAAGAGGGAAGGATGAGAGACTGAATAGAGTGGGAGGCATCCCACCTTCTGAAAGATAAACTGGAACTGGACCTGTTTTATTCTGTGTACTGGTCACTGAGCTCCTGTAAGAAGCATTATGTTTATCCAGGGAGACTTGGCTGAAAGAGACTCACCAGTTAGGGTTTTTGGTTTGGTGGACAGGTTGCGTAAACCAGCTTGCTTAGCCGCTTGGAAGACCATTACTGCCTCTGATTGTAATGTGAATGTATGGCTCTTTGCAAACTCCTGTGATTCATCCATGAAGACTGCAGACATCCACGTAAAAAGCTTCCTAGATTGTGAATGATGCCAGTTTATTTGACTTTCTTCATGATTATGAGTTTGATCTCATTTCTTCATCTAGCAGCTTATGAGCTGGACCTTGGACCTGAGCTTAATTTGGCTTGCTTAGAATTGTTTGGTCTTGTTATAGTCAGAACTATCATTACTCTGAGATAATAAGATCTAGGAATGCCCTAGTTTTTATGAAAGTATTTTTAGATCTGGGTAACCAGGATAATTACTGCCTAATTTCTCATCTCCTTGCCTTTAGGAAGGTTCATAAATTCATAGATTCCTAGTGTCTTACTAAATTTATGGTTTAGGAGTCCATTAAGAAGCTCATCCATATCACCTTCTACTGGTGGTAAAATGACAGTTTCCCCATATTAAGTAGGGAAATGTTCTCCACATATACCTGGTGAAAGTTTGCAGGCACCTCCCTTCATCCAGACTAGTTTTAAAGGCTGCTAGAGAACTACTGTATTTGATAAGTGAGAGCAGTCTATTCCGGAAAAGGGGATACATTGAATTTGGTATCTGTTATGCTTTCTGGTATTGTTGATGTGTTATTATAGGGGTTAGTTCTCTAGAGCAGGTGCTTGTTTTACCACTGGTTATATTTAGATTCTAGTTGAGTGAAGGCATCCGAGGAACACTGGGTCAGTCATACTACAGAAGGCTAACCAGAGATCACCCCTTTGTAGGCTTTGTGACACTGAGCAGAGGGATAGGACTTTTAGCCCATTAGAGTAACTAAGGGTACTGAGACCTGAGATCTTTCTGGTGAGGAAATGTTGAGATCTCTGCAGGTGGTTTAGGTGTTTAGGGAAGTACAAGCTGAAGGGTGCATTGTATTCAATGATGAGTGCAATAAGGGATGACTATAGCAGGAGCAGTGGGAATAAACCTTCTTTGTCCTTGAGCACTACAAGGCAGAAGGATTTGCTAACCAACATGAAAGCATGGTGGTCAAAGGAGAGTCTGTTCTCAACGTATATACCCAAGTCTAACCTAGTCTCTGATGACTGTCAGATTTAAGTGGAATGTTATCTACATGGTAAACAGTGGTGCCAGATTTACCAAAGGAAAATAAGCTGAATTTCTTGGTGCTGTGTTAAGCTCATGATTAATACACCAAGCATAAGTTTGGTCTAGCCAATGGTGGAGAATTTGAGTATCAGAATAGCATTTGATAACAGTCGTCAGTTTGTAATCTTCAGCAAACTTGGTTAGCCATAGTCTCTTGATATCAGCTTTTATGTCAGAAAGAAACATGTAACAAAGAGGAAGGGGTTCAGGGCAAGAACTCTGCAGAACACTACTGGTGACTTTATTTTTTTCCTATCTAAAGCAAGTATGTTGAACTGTAATGGTATGGGTTGCGTCAGACAGCCGGTTACCTGTCTAGTGAACTACACATAGGTTAATGTTGAGTTGGAAGAGACTGTTAATTTCATTTATTTATTTATTTATTTAAAATTAGTTGACCGGGAAAGTCTGACTAGGACAGTGCTTATTTTCAGTGGATACTTGGGGAGAAGTGCTCCAGACATACGTCTTTGGAATGTGGGAGGAAACTAGAGTACCTGGAGGAAACCCACATGAATGCAGGGAGGACATGCAGATTCCACACAGAAGGCACCCCAGCTGAGAACTAGAGAACCTGCTGCAGTGAAGTGACAATGATAACCGCTGCACCACTGCGCCACCCTATAATAATCCCAGCATGGGGAAAATGTTTCAAAGGCATTGGAAAGTTGCAGATAAACAGTGTAGAATGTATACCTCTTTTCCATGACATCAGTATCCCCTTCAAAGAACTTATCTAGATGAGCACTGGAAATAATACTAGTGAGACTAAAAGCTCTGCAACTCCTAGGGTCAGTAGGCGGACCACTTTTATGCAAGGGCACCATAGCTGTCATTCTCTACACCTAATGTACGTAACCAGTGGTGAGACTCAAGTTGAAGAGTTGATGAAGGGGTTTTGGTAGGTGGCACTTTACATCTCTCAGCAGACATCCATGGATATTGCCAGGAACCATGAAAGTAATATGTTTAATTTTGGAAAGTACCAAAATGACTTTGTTCAAACTGATCTTTAGAGAAGGTGTGAGGGGGAATAGATGGGACCAAAGAAAGGGTAGGCGGAGGAAACCTGGAAGAAAATTTATACACAAGAATATTAGCAGTGTCCCTGGGGTCAGAGAACGAGGTGCAATTGGAGTCAAATTCAGTGCAGAATTTTTGGTTACTTGTAAGCATCTCAGTGCAACTAAAGAATCCCTTAAGGTTGTCTTTTGTATGAGTTGAAACCCTGGGCTCCTAGATGGCCTTACATTTCCTAGTGGTAAGGTTGAGAGACTTACTTATTAGTTTTAAATCCTTTTATAGTGATGATGCAAAAATATTTTCGTGGTGGCCAGGAGCCTATTAATTTTATTATAAAGTCTGTTGATGTGGTTGTTCCATCATGTAGGCTTCGCTTTAAACTTGCCATTGTGCTCACATTGGATTGGTGTGGATGTGTCAATGCATTTCTTCAAGAGGGAGTAAAATTCAGAGAGCTGCTGGTAGCAGCCTCAGTTATAAACCATGTGTGATTATCAATAAAATCACTAAATAGTAAATAATATTTGGAGTAATTCCTGAATGTAGAGGAGTTGTCAGGGGCCACAGAGAAGGTCTTCATAGAGAAGATCACAGTGAGATATCAGATTTGTCTAGGGAGGGGCTAAAAACAGGTTAGTGGAATTGCGAGAAATGTTTGTGAGGACAGGATCAAGGAGATTAACATCTCTGGTTTGGTAGGAAGATAATTTTGGTAAAGTGTATTGCCATTAACAAAATCCAGAAATCTCTGGGAATAATTTTTGTGGGTAGTATATGTGTGTCAGTTTATGCGTGGATAGTTGAAGCCACCTATAAGAAATTATTTGGTTTGATTAAGATATTCTGCATGCTGTGAAGGGGTCATAGATGAAGCTCTATAACTGGTTATAATGCGATAATTAACTTTATTGAGTGTAGCTAGGACTTCAGCCAGTTCTAGATTTATATCATGTGAAATTTGTTGAGAAATCAGATACTTCTTCCACAGTTGCTATTGGATATCAATATATGATAGGCATTGTACCCTCGGAATGCAGGGAGTGTTTTCACTTCAAAAATCAGGTTTGTGTGATTACACAAATTATAAGGTCGTCACGATTAATAAAGGCCTCAGGTTCAGAGATTTAATTGTTTAGGCTTCTAGCATTCAGCAGGTGACAGAAAAAGGGAGAATAAGCCTCTGAAATCCTTTGCTGAAATTTGTTCACTCCTGGATCCTTTCCAGTCTAGAGTCAGGACATGCTACAGCACTAAGATAGCTCTGGTTAGAGTAGTTAGTGATCAGTTAATGACAAATGATCACTGGGTTTTATTTGTCGTAAGCCCTCCTTGATTTCACTGCTGCCCTTGACATGGCTGCTCATGAAAGCCAACCTGCCATGGTTTATCTTGCCCAGCCGTGGATTAGTTTACTTCCTACCCGTTTCACATGGTAACCCTCATGCTTTCCACCCTTTCAGTTCCTAGGTGCTTCATGTCTGAAGAGTGTGTGCTTTACTCTTCATGATGTAAATGCTGCTGGTATCATTAGAAGGTGAGAACTGCAGTGTCATTGTTACACTAGTGACACTCATCTTCATTTTTTCTTGCTTCAGGAACACTTGTCATATATAGTCTATTTACAGAAAAGTTATCCTTTGCTGAATGACAAGAAATCTGCTAACATTTAACCTTGCTAATACATGACTGTGAACACTGATGTCACTTATAAGCCCTCTGTGGAATCTATGTGAACATCATTTATGTGAGAAATCATTTGTAATTCACATCTAAGGTGCACAGTCAGTGGTTAACATTTAAAAATCAGATGTTAACCTTTGAAAGATTTTCTTGCAACCTTTTGAGGAATATCACCCATATTAAGCATCTCAAGCCATCAGAAAATGTATCTATCCAGCTTATGCTTTGATCCCTTCCTGCTTGGATGACTGCTAGTAGTAATGTAAAGTAATGTAAAGCTTTGGAAGTAGTCTGCTGGAGGGAGGGTGCCCCTAACCACTGTCATATAACACTTGTACTGTGGGACCTGTACTGGTTCCTCACGAAATGCTAAATAACCTAGAATGTGTTGACGTGGTGTACAAAGCATTACGTGATCTCTGTCTAACTTATTTGAAAGAGTTATTTGGCCCCTAGTCTTGGAATCTTTGCTTGGCTGTACATGGACTGATGGTGATCCCCAACAAAAAGCTGCAAACGTTGTGTCTCTGCTTCTTTTTATGATTTGTGGGATTCACTACCTTGGTAGTTTTAGGATTGTCTCACTGAAGATTGATTTAAGATGTACCTAAAGAACTGCCTAATTCACAGATCCTGCAGACACCTTCTTCATAAACTTCAGTGGTTCATTCAGCACAACTGAATTGTACTTGACTTCATATTTTGAATTTTATTTGATTTTTTAGTGTTTATTACTTTGTATTTTTTTTTATATAGGCAAGGTGCATAATTGAAGTTTAACTGATATAATTCTATGTGCATGTGAAATGAGATTCCTCTTAAGCACCTCCATGTCAATGCGCTCTGTATGAGTGAGTTTGCGTGTATGCAATGCGCTAGCACCCCATCTGACATTAGTTCTGTACCTCGCAATCTTTGAGTGCATAGCTAGGCTTCACCTTTGTATTACCCCAAACTGGATTAAAAAGGTAAGCTGATAAAATTTACATTATATGTTGTATTCATGTATGGACAGCAGGTAATGAGAACAGGTAACAGAGCCAGGGGTAGGGTGTGCATTTGCACACTGGAGCTAGGTAGATATTTTAGCAGCTGAAGAATCATAGTTGGAAAGGCTGGGCAGATGAATAAATGAAAAGACAGTTACAGAGCACAGCTACTCAGACCTGTATGCACTGTACATAGTTTTTCAGTAAAAGTTCTACAGTCAGCATTTGTTGTCAAGAGACGGAAATCAAAGACATGGTGTGGACTTTCCATCCAGGCATTTCACTGCTACTGTTTTTTTTAATCAGATTAAATATTTAAGTATTCTAACAGAAAATCTGATACTCTCACTTCACTCTAAGTGTCTATGTTGAAATTGTGAGCACACTGACTGGGCATTATGCCAATATCTAGTTTAAAATTCATGTGTTTCAAAAAAACTCTACAAGGAAAAATGTTTCTATATAATAAAACTTTCTGTTTGAAACAGAAATTTGCTTGGGTTTAAAACTGTTTATGCATTTATATATATTTTCTAGCTACCAATTGAACACAGACATCAAAATAAAGTATAAACATGATTCCTCAGGAAGTGTGAATGTTAATTTGAATAGCATAGTTTCTGACAGCAGTTGTCACACCTCAGTTCCACAGTCATTTAAATGAGGTATTTTTGAAAAAATACTAGTGCCACCTTGAAAATTAAACATGAAAATGTTGTTTTCACTGGCTTTCACTGTTTAAAACTATGGACAGCCTTGAGACCAGACAGCATCCTAGCAAACCTGGAGGCTTAGGTATTCTTGCTGTTACTGTTATCACAATCATTTCCATAGATTCTTTGCTTTATGTTTTATACATTTTTAATGTAAATTGACTAAATTGCTCTAAACATTGATCTGCCTATTGATGTTTATATTCCGTAATGTGTAGCTTGTATAGGAACATAGATAGAAGCCATGGAGTTAGTACAAAGTTTCATAGGACTCCAAAGTGAATTTATTTAGCGCTTTTGTTATAGAAGTAAGAACTTCATCAGAATAAAACATCCCATAAAATCACAGCCTTAAATAATGACATTAAAACAAGGAGAGGGCCAATAAATGAACGGACCAGCCTACTGGATCTCATTTTGAGAACTGGTACAAATGAAACATACAATTTCAGTCCAGGGGGAACAATCAGTGTTCAAGAGAATCTGCCAGTGCAGTTCCCTGCAAAGGAATGATATTTCTCTATCCACATCCTGTAATCCTTTTGAACTTACTCAGGTATAAAGAATAAAAAAATGTTTAACCCTGATATACATAACTGAATGCTTAAAAGGAACAGTCTTATTATCACCATTACGAATGCTGCTAAAGTGTTCATAAATTATTTTCTGTAGTTTATGTTCTGTCTTCCCCATATAGTATGCTGGACATTTGGTGCACAAGGCCACATACACAACCTCAATACAATTGTATTTGCCAGTACATGGAATTACCCAGGAGTACTGGAGGATAACAATGCTGGGTCCCTCAAAGATGTATTGGCAATAGCTACAGGAACCAATCACGTCGTCTATGAATGATTTAGCACTTGGTTCCCCAAAAATGTGTAGTGCACTGCTAAAGAGAGACAGCCCCATTCTGTCCACATTCCGATCCAGTGACATGCGGCGCTCCTCGCCCACCTTGCGGCTGGCTATTCCTAGCCAACAGGAGATCCGCAGAACTGTGGTATCATTACATTTAGGCAGGATTCTGACTTAGAGGCATTCAGTCATAATCCCACAGATGCTAGCTTCACACCATTGGCTCCTCAGCCAAGCACATATACCAAATGTCTGAACCTGCAGTTCGTCTCATACTGAGCAGGATTACTATTGCAACAACACATCATCAGTAGGGTAAAACTAACCTGTCTCACGATGGTCATATACCTTAATTAGGAAGCATAAGAGGGTTTAAGTTCCAACTGCCCTCCAATAGTATTTTAAATTTAATATAAATCTCAGCAGGGCTCCTAACCCATGAATTTCAGGACAAACATTAACCATAAGCTTCCATTTTTTTTCAGTGATTGTGCAGATGTGAGCAGATTCAAAACAATGGTGCAGTGGTTAGCATTGCTGTCTCACAGCAAAAGGTTCCCCGGTTTGATTCTTAGCTGGGTTGTCTTCTGTGCATAGTCTACATATACTCCCTGCATTCGCGTGGGTTTTCTCTGGGTACTTCGGTTTCCTCCCACATTCCAAAGACATGCGATAGGTGGACTGGATACTCAAAATTGGCTGCAG
>NC_056741.1:1987294214-1987331714 GCF_019279795.1 Protopterus annectens
TTGGTCTCATTACCCATTCCTGCATATTATTGCTCATGTGGACTTCATAATCCATGCTGATATCACAAGTGTACAACCTTTAATGATCAGTAACAATATTTTTGTATGTGCTGTGTCACAAGAGCTGTGGCAGCAATTTATGGTTGACATCATTGTCGCCTAACATGTTTTATGTGTAGCATGTAGAAAACATATGCATGGACATATTCACTCATTCTCACACACAGCAGCAAACACATCCTTATCTCTCTCTCTGTATAAATATATATATATAAATTTATATATATATATATATATATATATGTGTGTGTGTGTGTGTATGTGTGTGTGTGTGTGTGTGTGTGTGTGTGTGTGTGTGTGTGTGTGTAATGGAGTCACATATTTTTATTGATTTACCTGTTGGCCATCTGCAACTGTATTACTGCATTTTACATGATCTCTGGGGTTACTTGACGTGGAGCAGAGTGTTTGCGCAATATTGCAGAACAGTGGAGATATTCAAGTTGTACAGTCTTGGAGTTTTTATATACAGAGATGTGTTGGTGCGTGGGGCTCAGGGAGGCTTGACTCCCTTCAAGACTCACTGATAATGCCATCAATATACATGTATATATGTATGTAGAACAGTTTCAGTAGACAGCGTTGATTTACAGCATTGCAGTTTCTGAATTGTGTCAGTACTATAATTCATGCCATGTAGCTGAATTACATATGTACTGTTTACAGCCTGCCTGCTTGGAATGCTGTTTTTTTCTTTTTCCTATATCACCGTACACTAGGCCTGTGCAGCACTTACTATGTACCTGAATCCTACCTGAGTATAGCAAGGAAGTGGAGACAGTGCACTCTGTCACTGATATTCTCTTCTTCAGATATCTTGGCCTCTGCCTTAGTCTCTCATTAATACATTCTTCATATTAATCTTATCTAGTCCACCACTCTGCAGCACCTAAAGATGGTATATGACATTTTCAGGTTTCTTACTACAGAAGGCATGAAGATTGGAGGGTATATGAGGGTGATAACTGCAGGAGAAAGTGTATTTTACTGCCTCCACTCTGATTAAAGCACATATTCATCTCAACTTATATTAATATTCCTTTCTCACCCTGAACCATCTTAAGTCTGTGGACCATTATATGTCTTTACTAACTTATCCTAATGCTAGGATTTAGATGGAAAGTTAAAAAATAATGTACACAACCCTTCAAGAGTGATGTGCATAGGAAGCAATCTCAAGTGATGTCAGTGCCCCTGTTGGATGTCAACCCTTTACTAGTAAACCCAAGCTTACTGTAGTCCTTGCTGGAGAATCAATGCTGTTTGCTGGTTAACATAAAGAAGTTAGTATTGGGGACTACTGCAATATTTTTCACTTATGCAATTTCCCGGCCCCCAGTGTGGATACACAAACACACACACACACACACACACACACACACACACACACACACACACACACACACACACACACACACACACACACACACACACACACTCACACTCATACTCTCGCTGTCTTACCTTCCCCCTTTATTGCTTTTGTTTTTTTCCTGCACTTATAAAAATTTACAGCAAGTTTAGTTGGGTCAGGGCCATGACTGTCTGAATAAGGACTCCAGTACAACTAACCCTTCACTAAACCATGATGTGCTTGGGATTTCCCT
The DNA here is from genome assembly GCF_019279795.1 of Protopterus annectens. Lineage (NCBI taxonomy): Eukaryota > Metazoa > Chordata > Ceratodontiformes > Protopteridae > Protopterus > Protopterus annectens. The sequence continues at coordinate 1,987,295,882 of NC_056741.1, forward strand.
CATTTATTTATTCATCCATTTTTCAGTACCTACTTTATTCTGCTGAAGGCTACAGAAGAACGGCCTGTCGCTTCATTCAGCATATGTAAAGAATATGTCCAATCATGGAGAGAATGAGATGCCCCTTAAAAAAAAAAAAAAAAAAAAAAACTCTTGCTAACTACTAGGAAAATGTATACTGTTTTCTTCAGACTTCTAGCACATTCTGTACTTGTCTCCTCTTTTCTCATTTCTCTGTCTGACAATACTAATGCACTCTGTCACTGATATTCCCCTTCTTCAGATATCTTGGCCTCTGCCTTAGCCTCTCATTAATACATTCTTCATATTAACCTTATCTAGTCCACCACTCTGCAGCACCTAAAGATGGTATATGACATTTGCGGGTTTCTTAATACTAAAGCTACATCCATTGGTAAGTATATTTTTTCCCCAAAACATGAATATAATATACCTTTGCAACCTTTCATTCGTTCATTCCAATATGTAGAGGCTCCAAATTACTGTCAACACAGTCTTTTGTCATGTGTCTCTTTAAGGTAATAATGACCAACCTATACCTTTCTCGACCCAGCTGTCTCTTTACTTCTTCCTACTCTTATTTTTACATACACTCATACCAATATTTCAAACATGGACAATAATGCCCTTCTAGCCTGGCAATATAGTAAAACAGTCATTTCCATAAGTGTCCAGGCTGTTCTTAAAATTTTATAAACTAGTAATTGCTTTAGTGTAATTTGATAGTCTAATCCATGATTCAGCTACTCTCTCAAATTAGAACATTTCTCATTGCTATAGAATCTTTTCAGTAGTGTAACTAGGGTGGGGTAAGACGTGCAACTGCACTGGGGGCAGTGTTTTTGGTGCAATTAGTGGATCCCAATCTCAAATGCAATACCATTGTTTTAAAAAGGTTTTTTTAATTTTTTTAAAAAAATAACTCCTCTGTACCCCAACTACTCTCAGACAGTTTGTTTCATGAATACGAAATACTGCCTCTTTTTAGGTCTTTTGAGTAGATGTCTTTTGATACTCTATACCACAATGTTTGACTTTTGTATGAACTGTTAATTTAATGTATTCCATACTGTATGTATCATCTCCTTGTGTGTATGCAACGAAAGCTGTCATAACATGAAACGAATGTTCCATGTAATTTCCTGTTATTCTATGTATGTGCTGTTTGGAGCTTATCTTCCCGGGCCTCTGCTGAAATTGGACCTGTGTCCAGTCGGACTTTCCCAGTTAACAAATGTAAAATAAAATAAAATAAATAAAATACAGTATTGTATTTATGGTTAAACCCGAACATAAATACAATACTGTTAAACCTCATCGGCTGCGGTGGTGCAGCGGTTAGCATTGTCGCCTCACAGCAAGAGACTCTCTAGTTCGATTCTCAGCTGGTGTGCCTTCTGTGTGGAGTCTGCATGTCTTCTCCGCGATCGACTGAAATTTAAAAGACATGCAGGTAGGTGCATGTGTGTGTTGATGTGCCTTCTCTAAAGGTTGGGTGCCAGGCTGGCAACTTGACACCGTAAAAATCAGTGCCAATCATAAGCAGACCAGAGATCCGCTGTGGTGACCCCTAACCAGGAAAAAGCCGAAAGACAGTTATTTATGCTTAAACCTGAGTGCCGTGCATGGTCTAAACTGTAGTAACTGCTTACTACATTGTAGTAAGCAGTTTGCTACAGTTTAAAAATTAAAAAAAGAAGAAAAAAAAGAAAAACATTTTTTTTTTTTTTTTTATTAAAACCTGACAGCTGTACTGCTTTCTGCAGGCAGGGTAAAAACGATAAAAGCTGTAGCAAGAAATTTGCTGCGGTTTATAAGAAGGAGTTTTTTAAACTAAAACCTGAGTACCATAGTGCTCCATGCAGGCAGGGTGTAAACTGTAGCTGCAGTTTATACTCTGCTTGCATGGAGAGCAATGGCTTTCAGGTTTTTGTTAAAAAAAAAAAAAAAAAAAAAAATACATTTCCTTCTTATAAACTGTAGCAAACAGTTGTTACAGTTTAGACCAGGTACAGAGTGCTACAGCACTCAGGTTTGACCACAAAAGCAGGTTCACTTGACATGAAGTAACAGTAATTTCCTTAGGAACACAAACACTGTCTTTTATATTCCATTTTCTAGTAAGCCCAACCTAGAAGGGAATAACGTGGAGCCATGAAACTTACAAGTTATTCAACATATTCACCCTGAAGTTCAGCACACTTAGCACACCATCTCTGAAGTTTCTGTAACCCTGCCAAAAAGTCTGAAGTCTGGTCACTGAAATAATGCTTTGCTGCTGCAATCACCACCGAATCACTCGGACTGAAGTCTGGTCACTGAAGTACTGCGCTGCTGCTGCCGTCACCTCTGAATCACTTGAAAGTTGCCACCCTTTCAAACTCTTTTTAAGGTTTGTAAACAGGAAATAGTCAGATGGAGCAACAGCTGGTGAGTAGGATGGATGCTATATGCACTCAAACCTCCATTTTGTTAAAACATCTATCATTTTGCCAGCCTTGTGAACAGGTGCTTTGTCTTGCAAAAAGAGAACTCCTTTCCACAGCTTCACTTTCCTTATTTCTTTCAATGCCTCCTTTAATGAGCACAGCAAGTTGCAGCAGTATTATGCAATAACTGTTTGGCCCTTTGGAAGATAGTCAATCATTACAACATCTTCCTGATCCCAAAACACTGTGGCCATGACCTTTCCTGCTGACTTTTGGAGTTTGAAGTTCTTTGGCCTTGGTGAACCTGAGTGCCGTCATTGCATGGACTGTTTTGGCTCAGGATCATAGTTGTGTAACCATGTTTCATCAACAGCATCTAGCCATTCCAAAAAGTTGGCACCAGCTTGATGAAAATGTCACAAAATCAACTTGGAAGTATCCACTCAACGTCATTTCTTGTTGGCATTCTAAAATTTGGGCACCCATTTGGCTGACAGCTTCTGCATACTCAGCTGCTCATATATTATAAACCCAACACATTCCCTGGATATCTGTAGTGTCTCAACAATTGTTTTAGCTGATATTTGCTGGTCTGCCAAAATCAGGTCATGGACATGGTCAACAATTTCAGGAGCTGACACCGTTTGAGGCCTTTCAGACCTTGCTGCATCATTGGTCTCAAAATCTCCATGCTGAAAATTTACACACCACTTCTTCGCAGTTGAGTAAGAAGGGCACTTGTCACTCAATGTTTGCATCATACATTCATGGATTTCCTTTGGAATTTTGTTCTGCAGGAGTAGGAACTTCATGATGGTTCAGAATTCCATACTTGAAAATTCCACATGTTTCATTGACATGGTGCAATCGATGATCTGAAACAATGTCAAAACATAGTATTACAATTCTCCTGGTTTCAGTACCTTCTTAATTTGCTTAACTGAACATGTTCTTACTATAGCAATAACCCACGCCTGGGTGTGGGTAATGCTGGATTTACCCACGGTTGGCGTGGTTTGGTCCCGAGCCGAGGACCAAACAAAGACAACCGTGGGTAAATCCAGCATTACCCACACCCAGAAGTGGTTATTATTATATAATGACATTATTTAAGAAAAGAAATAATTACTTTTCTTAAATAATGGCATTGTATACGCCTCTTTGCTGCCCTTCCGCAGCTGTCTGGTGTTCACGGCGGTTCTGATGTACTGCGCATGCCTACGCAGTACATCAGAGCTGTGGGCAAAAGCAACGGAGAACGCAAGATCTCCGTTGCTTTATCTCGCTATGTTAAATGGGTTTAACATGGCGAGACAGCTTAAAATAAGCAACGGAGATCTCCGTTGCTTATTTTAAAGCTGTCTCGCCATGTTAAACTCATTTAACATAGCGAGACAGGTTAAAGCAACGGAGATCGCAAGATCTCCGTTGCTTACTATGTCGCTATGTTAAAGGAGTTTAACATAGCGAGACAGTTTTAAAAAAAGCAACGGAGATCTGCGTTGCTTTTTTTAAACCTGTGTCACTATGTTAAACTCTTTTAACATAGCGAGACAGTGTTTTATACTAACGGAAAAAGTCCGGGCGACCGGATCTTTTTCCGTTAGTATATTGAGGGATTTACAATGGGCACGCTGGTTGGGCTGGCCAATCAGCGTGCACGTTTTAGAGGAGGCATTGTATAATAAGAAAGTTTTCTATTTTAATGGTGAGTATTTTTTTACAGTTGAAAGGTAAAGCTATGGGTGCATCTTTTGTACCCATATATGCTAACCTTTTTATGGGCTACTTGGAACAACAAATTATATGTGACAGCAATCATAATTTGTTTTTGCATGCGATTGATATTTGGCGCAGATATCTTGATGATTGCTGGTTGATTTGGAAGTCAGATGTAGAATACCTCATGGAATTTGTTCAATATCTTAATGATAATAGGTGGGGTATTCAATTTACCTTACACTATGACACTAATTGTATTTCTTTTTTATATGTTAGTGTGTGTTGTCAGCGGGACAGCACTTTGGAAAGTAGTGTCTTTTGTAAATATTCACATCTCAATACTTTATTACATGCCTCTAGCTGTCATCCAAGACATATTATACTCAATATGCCTAAATCTCAGTTCTTAAGAATTTGTAGGATCTGTTCCTCTAATGATACCTTTTTATCACAGCAGAATTATTTAATTATCAGATTTTGTGATAAAGGTTATCAAAGACATCATATTGTCCAAACCAGTCAGTCTGTTTAAACTTGTGATAGGACACAGTTATTAAAATATCAGCAGAAGGATAATAAAGCTAAAAATAACATTAGGTTAATTACAAGTTATGGACGTAATACCTTTGGTTTTATGGATTTGAAACAAAAGCATTGGGACATCTTATTGGCAAAGGACAGACTAAGTGATCTTTTAAGTTCTAGATGCCTCTTCTCTTTTTGGAGAGGGAGAACATTAGGGGGATTTTTCAATCATTATAAGAACAGGTCATTACGTAAATGTATGCATCAAGGTACACTGGAGGTGGATTTGTTAATGGGTTGTGTGCCATGTGGCACTGTACTTTTTGTAAATATGTTGTTAAGACAAAAGAGTTTACCAGTAGTAATACTTCCAAGATATTTGACATAAAAAATGTTGCTAATTGCAACACAGATTGGGTCATATATTTAGTTGTTTGTACATGAGCAGCCTTTTATGTGGGACAAACATCACTTCCATTTAGGTTACAGGTATCAGAACATTTAAGTAATATCAGAAATAAATGTTTGTCTAATGGACTCTAAAACACACTATAAAACATCCCACTGCACAATTTAGGTTCATTATTATTGAAAGATTATAGGGAATAGAATTTTGAAAACTTTTTGGCATGATATATTAAATAAAAAAGGAAATATATGGATAACTAGATTGGAGAGCTTATTTCCCCCTGGATTGAATGAGCACCTGTGACGCCCGTGCCCTGGCCCAGCAATCAAGGAGCCTCAATCCTCACCACTAGCAACAGTGAGGGGCATCTCATATAAGAGGAAAAGATAACAAATACACACAGTAAGCACACAGTGATCACAGTCAGTATGGGTCTGGTCGCTCCCTTGCTCTACAGGTCCCCAGTAAGACTCCACACTGGCACAGCTATAGGGTCCAAATTTCAGCATAGTGGGCAAGCTAAAACCTCCAGCATCCTCTCTTGTGTTCCTGCCCAAGTAGCTCACACACACACACACACACACACACACACACACACACACACACACTTTGAGAAGAGTTTATACAACCACACAGACACTCCTGGGAAAGGCTGGCACAGGTTCTCCAGCTGTGCCCCTTTTTCCCAGACTATACTGTAATACCAGCTGCCACCACCCACTAATATTTATCAGATACTCAAAGGTCCTTTAGACCCATGAGCAGTATTGGGGGTCCCTTTCCTGTGCAGGGCTGCCCCGCGTACCAGGTATAGGTCTCCCTTCTTCCCCAACTCATCTGAAGTGGCACATTGTCTATCAGCTAACCAGATCCTCATGTCCTCAGTCAACGTGGTAAGGGCTTGTTCCATCACCAAAAGGTCTGCCAGCACTTCAAAAGTGGTGACCTGACATCCACTCACCCACCTATGGAAATAAGTGCTCAGTTCAGCAACATATTCACGCACACTTTCATCTGCCTTGCGTCTGTGCTCACAAAACCTTTTCCTATATATTTCAGGTGTTAGCTTAAACAATTCTAACAAGTGATTTTTAACAGCAGTATAATCAAAACATGCAGATATTGTTGACAAAACAGTTACAGCTTTATCATGGAGTAATGGGGTCAGGAAATGTACCCAGAGCTGTTGGTCAACACCATACTGTTTGCATACCCTCTCAAACATATGAATGAAACTATCAAAATTATCCCCATCTTTAAACTGCGGAAGAAATTTACTGACCTTTTGTGCTTCTGGGGTCCCATTGCTCCCTTTCCCCATTACTTCCATGACTCTGGCAAAGAGTCAACATTTCCCTCTCATGCTTCATCTGCCGCTTTTTTTCCTTGGCTTCCAGGCGTAGCAGTTTCTCATTCTTTTCAGCCTGTAGACTCCTCAGTCTCTCAGCTGCATCTGTCTCCAAATGTCTGGCTTCCAACTCAAGTCTCTTTAGCTCCAGATGGATTTTTAAGTCCTCTGCAGAAAGGTTAAGCTGCCCATCCTCTGAGGGTATTATATCTCCACTGCCAGTCTGATTGTCCTCCTGGTTTCTGTTTTCTGATGCAGCTGTAACCAAGGCTGCAATCAGGTCTGCCTTAGTCAGGTTTCCATGCACCAGTCCCCTAGCCTGGCACATCTCTGCCAGCTGGCTCCTTGTCAGCTTTCCATACTCCTCTGCTGACATGCTGCCTACTCACCTTGACTAACTACGTTAACAAAAGAAGTAAAACAATTGTGATCTGAACTCTGAGTATTTTGGCTAATTTAGAGTACAAAACACCTTCAGAGCTCACTGTAGACAAGCTACAGGAATTCACTCTACCCACACCACTACAAGCCAATTAGTATTTGACAACCAATTAATATGTGGTGTGGATATCCCACCACTGCCACCAATTAATATGTGATGCGTGTGCCCTGGCCCAGCAATCAATCCTCACCACTAACACCAGTGAGGAGCATCTCATATAGGAGGAAAGGATAACAAATACATACAGTAAAGTGCACTTTCCCTTAAGAGCACAGAGAGATCACAGTCAGTCTGGGCTGGTCACTCCCTTGCTCTCCAGGTCCCCAATAAGACTCCCCACTGGCACAGGTATAAGGTCCAGATCTCAGCCTAGTGGGCAAGCTAAAACCTCCAGTACCCTATCTTTCCAACCATTGCTTTGTGTTCCTGCCCAAGTAGCTGACACACACACACACACACACACACACACACACACACACACACACACACACACACACACACACACACACACACACACACACACACACACACACACACACTTTGAGAAGAGTTTATACAACCACACAGATACTCCTGGGGAAGTCTGGCACAGGTTCTCCAGCTTTGCCCCTTTTTCCCAGACTATATGGTAGTACCAGCTGCCACCACCCACTAATATTTATCAGCTACTCAAAGGCCCTTAAAAGGGTGTTCAATTATTGCTGTGCAATATTATTATCCAATTGGTAGTATAGCCCAGCCAGGCTAAAGCTATTAGAGTGGCTTTGTACAATTTTACCAAAGGCATGCAAGTACTCTAAAGAGCTTAAATTATCTTTACAAAAACAGCCACAGTTGAAAGAGTTTAAAAATATTTAATAAGAAATAGTCAAAACACAAGACAATACTTTTTAATACACAGTGCTAGTCAAAAGTTCAGAGATCACAGAGAAATACTTAAAATAATTCAGTAGTACAGTTCTGACATCACAGAAAAAACACTTAGTCTAATCGTTCTAGTTTCTAGCTATTTATAAGAGAAAACACAAGTCTAAGATAAACTTACATATAGAGCAAGACAGTGCTGATGAGTTAGATGGTCAAGACAAAAATGCTTAATGCTCTCTGATTCGCTTTGTTTTTAAAATCACATTCCTGGTTCATATCACATCATTCTTCATACTTCCCTGGGTTACATTACATCATTCTTCACACTTCCCTGGGTTCCCAGGCTAACAGAAACTATATCTACATTCTTCACCTCTGGGCAGAAACCAGAGCAGTAAAGGACATTTATGCATGCAAATTCTGGCCATTAACTCTGGCCTTAAAACAATAGGCAGGATGCCCCACTCTAGACTCACTGGCTCCGAGTCTTAATATCAAAGGGTCACAACATGCTTTACTTGGTCAGTACAGTGCATTGTTCTTACATTTTTTTTTCCAGTTCCACATGCAACACTATTTTTACCATTTAAGACAACAAGCCTGTAGTTTACATTAATATTTACAGATGACAGAATTATCTCCAAAATTCTATCTGGCTAGGCTGGCAGCCTTCATCTATCTTCACCCAATCTTCACAGCACCTTTAACTTCTTAATTAGATAATAGGATGGGTGGACCAAGTCATTATGAATGGGGTATATTTTTAGATGCTCTAAGTGGCTTTTTGTTTTAATACACTGATGAAGGTCATAGTGCCAAAACCGGTATGTTATTTTCAGTGTAATTTTACACTAACGTGGATTTGGCTGCTACTTCATTAATAAATACTGATTACCTCACAAGGAGTGCTGGCCATTTTTGTTTTTGACTTACCCCATTATTTTCACCTCAAAATTGATAAATACAGAGGAATTTGGTACAGTTGAGAGGTAGGGTAGGCCCCTTGAGATGGCTAAAACCTATACTTTTCTAATAACATACAGTGAAAATGAGAGGTAAAACAACAAAATAGAAATCAAAGTAAATGTTCTTGTCTACAAGTTATCCCTTTCTTTCTGAAAAACAGTGGTAAAAAATAAAATATTAATCAAAATAAATATTCTGTTACCAGACAACTACATAGTCAACCACAAGCCAACGCAGGATTGTTTAGATAAGCTGTGGCTTTGGACTAACTCGACAAAGTGAGCACCAGTGCTTCTCACTATGAATTTAGAAGTTAAGGTTTATTTTTTTTGGGGCTTTTCTTTTCTTCTGCGAATGTTTTTTGTTTCTTACCTATTCATTTGGAACGCACTTTCTCTTGAAATGAAAAACATCTCCATATAGAATCAAGATACAAATATTTCATAAGTTTCAAATAATACTTGTTTTAGCTTTTTTTTTTGAATGTTTTTTTTCGTACAAACTTATATACACGTTCTTGTGCATTTTTTGCCCAGATTATATTTGCTTGGGTGTCTAAGGCCCTGACACTATTTCACCTTATTAACATTAGTACTACTAGTGTATGGAGTGGTAGTGCACTGGAAAGGAGAAAACGAAGAATTGGGAAATGCATTGTGAAGTACATTTTACTTTTTGTCTAAATCTGTAATCCTGGAATTAGTTTGTATAAGTAAAAGGGGAGCGGGTGGAAGATACCCCACATGTGTATTGCAGGAGGGCTTGTTTCTCTGCAAAAAAAAAATAAAAAATAAAAAATAAAAAAAAATGCTGTTATGATGCTGCTTAGATGAGTTGTGTTTCATTTCTTTATGATATGAGAACTTACATCTTCAAACTAATACAGCCATGCATTTGACATATGAATAATTTACTCTTATGGAAACTTGAGAATTGTTTTAGCTATTAATTTAAGAGCAACCTTTAGATAAGTTTGAATGTAAATATACTACATTTACTGTGGTAAAACTTTTTTGTGCTAAAGTTATTTAGTTTGCTTTCTGATACATTGCTAATTACTGATTCTCTTTATGTTTAGGTCACCATTTTATTCTTTGAACTCTCTGCTACCTGCTTTTCTCTGAACATGTTTTTGTTTACTACATTTTAATTATGTTGTACTCATTTTGCTTTCTTCACGTGTTGCTTCCAACCTGGGCTGAGCTTGCGATCAGTCTTTTCTTGATCAGTGCTCTACCCCAGTAAATAAGAATGCAAAAATAAACATATGTCCTACAGAATGGATCATTAATATTCTGCTTTAGTATGTTCCTTTCTCATGTCAACACTCTGCCTCGACCTGTGCTTTTTGTTTTCATATTCCTCTTAAACTGCTATTATTCACTCTAGATAACGGATCAGTGTAATGATACTGTTTATTCAATTAAACAGATACCTTTTAGATGCACACTTCTATTTGTTTCCATATTGTAAGATATATGTTGCTCCAAATATTGTGTATTTTATACCATTTTAGACAGAAGTTTTATTTTGTGTAATAATCTCACTGTTGTTCTCTCTCTCTCTCTCTCTCTCTCTATATATATATATATATATATATATATGTATACATGTCTGCCTTTTGCCAAAGTCAAATCTGGAAAAGGTCTGTGGTCTAGTTCCCTTCCCTTACAAGTTAACATTAAAACAGCAAAAATGAGTCAGGTCTGAGTACATTAGTATGCCTCTCACTTGTGACATGTGGTGAAGGACACATCCCTCAGACACTTTGTAAATGCTGCATCTGACAGAAGTGGACATGATGGAGACAAGACTGTCATTAACTCAGACATTTAAAATAGAAATTTATGTTGCACTCAGACAAAAAGAAAATGTCACAAACAGTAGCATTAAATATCTGCATTGTCCTTTCGGTTATTTCCATATTTCATATTCCCTCTGTATATGGAAAGCACTAAAACACTTTGGCTAAAAGCTCTGAACTGCAAACTTAGAAACCTGAGTTTGAACATTATAAGCTCCCATACTATAAGTATAAGTTTATACTTGAGCAAATATCTTAATCCTTTTTCTTCCCATCTAACAAATGATTTTAAGGGATAATCTTGAATCCTCAAACTCCTTCTCTGGTGAAACAGGACTTCATTCTCCTTGCACTAGAATGATTTGAGGGACTTTAGCACCTTCAGTCAGGAGGTACTGTGTAAGATACAAGCCACAGCTGGTTATTTCTATTAATGTATTAATTAATGTATTTATTTTACCATTGTTTACTGGGGCAGTCTGGGTGGGCAGAGCTTTTTTTTCAACAAAAGCCCAGGGAGATAATTTCCAAGTAGACAGCCATGAATTAAGCTGAATTATTCAGAGAGATGTTTGTTTGATAGCTATATGCAAATAATAACACATGATATTATTAAGACAGACAAAAAAAAAAAAAAAAACAGGAAGCTCTGTAGATTTAACATCTACAACTTTTGACTAACTCCAGAAGATAATATCCTCGGTGTTACACACTAGTGAGTGTTTCCTCCTAATGTATGCATACATAATGTATGTATCTTAGGAAAATATTTCAAGAATGCACAATACCAGCTCCAAGCACAAGACCTCTGTTGCAGTAATGGTCTGCATTCTTTTGCTATATCTGAAAATAGTTCAGAACAATACAGTTTTACTTACCAAAGGGCAGTAGCTGCTTTTGGATTCTGTACCATGCTGATAGGCTTTTGCTTAGAGAATATACAGTGTAGTTACATGTACTGGGTACAGAATTAAACCCAGTGATTCAAGCTTTTCTTATTATGATCTGCTTTATTATTTCACTGTCCTGGCATTCATTTATAACCAGCTTTACTGACCAGATATTTCTGTGTTATTTATTTATTTAGTAATTATTTTTGTCAAGATGTTATATATCTTCAACTGGCTTCTCCTGATTTTTAGCGCACAAGTACCCCCCATGCTTCTGCACCCTTCACAGTATGGACTTCCTGCAACAGCCTCATAGTTACTGGTGTATATTCTAACATCATCTGCTAGGGATATCTCCACATCTTTTCCCTCATAGTTTTGGTGGGATGTAGTGGCACCCTAAGGATCTGCATAGTTCTGTACGCACTTTTTAACACTTCTGGCATCTCTCTTCATTGGAGGTGGAGCACCAGTATGGTGTGAGCTATTTGTTCTCTGATGTGAGACCTCCTGTTACGAAGGGTCCACCTACATCCTTCTGCCACAGTGTGGGGAAGCCCTTACCAGATTTTTATCCAACTCTCCATCTTCCCCGGACAGTTCCCAAACTCAGGTTACAAGTGGAGGGGTCAGACACCCTGCCCCTCTGCCATCAGGTCATCCTATTTGTGTTTACTCTGAATGTAACTTCTCAAAAAGTTTTTGTGCTGCCTGAGTGTCTGTGCCTTGCATGACTGCTCTTGCAAACCCAGCCCAAGGTTACTAAATGAATACAGAGTATATACTTTATATTTTTATTATTTTAGTATTGTTATTGCTGTTATTATTATTTACAGAGTAGCTAGCATCTAGTTTGTGTCACAGTATATTATTTGCCATATTCATCACATTCTTTGAGACCTGTGCCTGGTGGTGTTTAGAGCTAGGTCTGATTTCAAGCCTTTCTTGTTTACTCTTACTTATTAACTTCATCTTTTCGTCATATCACATAGTACTAGTCAGATTCTTAATGCAGTTTCAATAAATGTGCCCTGTTTGGTGTTTGAAATTTGTTTGCTATGCCTGTTGTCACGCTACTAATCATTTTCACATTGGCAGTGCCCATGAAAAAGGTACAAGATCAAGTAAGTCATTTTTAATTTTGTTAAATGCTATTTGTTTTTTGACATATTTTAATCAAGTTCCTAATACCAGCCATTTTATTTACATTGGTAGTGCCCATGAAAGAGGTACTAGCTGAGGCAAGTAAATTTTAATTTTGCTGAATGCCTTTTTTTATTAAATGTCGTTCACTGCTTGGTAATCAAATGTTTGTTTAAGGTCTCCCTTCTACTATTTACTCAGATACTGTGCTTCAATTCCTACAGAATCCCTTTACATTTAAACATACTCTACTTGGAGACTATTTTTGAAACAATTTGTTTATCTTTAATGCTCAATATACTCATTATGTTACTCTCAGAAATCTTTCAGTTGATAATGCTTCCTCTCCCTTCTTCTTAGTCCTATCCATATGGGGTGCTTCCCTTTCATTTTTACTATTTAATCTGACCACATTCATAACTTTTTACTTGCTTCTAACATCTACGTGTAATGCATTTGCCCTTTAAATTACTTTTTTGAAGCTTTCATTCCTAACTGTGTTCTGACATGGAACCTATGTGATCCATGGAGGAGTGTCAGTCATCAGTAAAGCCTTGAAATGCAAACAGTTTTTGTGTATATGATGGCAAAATTAATTGGGTTTTGACATTGGAAGCTGACTTGCTTTGATGTTTTTCAAATTGCTGCATTTTCATGGTGTCATATAAAAACTGAAGTCCAGCAGTAAGAATGTTAGTCACCCACTACATTTCTTATTACTATAAGTCTTGTTTGTAATGTTTTTGCACTCTTCATAGTAAAACAACTTTATTTTTAAAGAGCAAAGTTGCAGTTCTTGCTGTCACTTTTGTTATCTTGTTTTCCTAATGCACTTGATCAGCAACATGTTGCTTACTTTATTTTTTTCAATTTTTGAGTCTTTGTGACAATGCTATGGCTATTAACATCGCAGAAACAGTAGGGGGAAGCTCTCGGAAAACTGGAAGTTGTGGAATCAATATTTTTTGTTGTATCTGAGTGAAAGTGGCCATATGAAAAAAATGAGAGAATGCAATGTGCAGTGTTACTTCATCATGTTCATGGAAGCAATCAAGGCACGTAACAATTTTACGATGGAAGAGTGTGGCTACAATGCAATTAAAAACAATTCCAGTCATACTGTGAGTCACAGAAGAATGCACAAGAATGCACAACATGTGATATCCTTGTTTTCACAAGAAATCAATTGGCTATGGAGTTGGTCTTATATCAACAATAATAAATGCACAAGATGGTTAATTTGGTGACCTGGCTGATTCTTTTATCAGAGTTAGACTTGTATGTAGAATTAGAAATAATCAGTTAATAAGCTAAGAGGCAGACTATTAAGAGATTCAAATTTAAAATTGGAGACGATTGTTTATGTAGGTCAGGGGAGTAAACTGGCTAATATACAGCTTGAAAATGCGATAGGGAAGACAAATGTGTACAAAATAAGGTATGTATCTGAAAAGGAAGAGAAAATGAAGCCAGAATATGTTTAAAATAAAGTTATGAAAACAAAATAGTAGGTATAAATGGTAATCAAGATGGTGCCAGTTAATACATAAACAGGGAGAAACCATATCTAACACAAATTATATAGCTGTAGGCATGGAAAAACATATAATGACCCTCTTAATCAGATTTGTAAAAAAAAAAACGTAGGCATTAAAACTACACTATAAAGTATTTAAGCAGATTTGCAAGCTCTGTTAGGATACTATTTTTGCCAAGTCTTTAAGAACGTGAAATATGTGTTTTAAAAAGATATAAGTAATTTGGAGACAAAAGAACAGCCTAAAGCAAAAATCTGTATTGGTATTTTGAAATGCATTAAGCGAATACAGTACTTTTAATGTAGTCTTGCATTTGGTAATAAGCAATATTAGTGTGTACGTTCAATACAAGCAATAAGTGAGGGAAAAGTGTTTTTTTTTTTTTGGCTACAAAAACTATAATAAAAGCAAAATGGTTACATTGAAATTTGATATATGTACTGAGTGTAACATAATGTAAATATATGTTTAAACAGTAAGTGTAAAAGTCTGTTTGCATGTTACTGTCATATTCAGATCAATAACGTAATCCTCTGTATCATTTTAGCTAGACTGTGTATATAAAGTGCCTGGAACACTAACATTGCAATCTTATTTATAGCAAACACATATTTTTGGTAGACATGTTGATGCAACATTATATGGTGTAAACAATTCATGCAGTTCAGATACAAAATGACTTTATATCTGCATTAAAATGTGACAGAAGTACATTTAACAGCAGTAGTAGTTAGTCTGATGATACTGAGACAAGCAGGTTCCTATTATGTTATCGAATCACTAAATGCCGAATGGCCAAATACTCGAAACGGCTGTTCATTGAAGTGTGTTTTGTGGGGTCGCGTTACAGTGGGGAATGGGATATTTGCCCTTTCCCCACTGTAGTGCAACCTCGGAGTAGGAATATATAAGTAGCGGGGGGTGTGGGGGGGCACAGCCCCCAACAACAAACGATTCGATGAACGGCTGTTTTGAGTATTTAGCCATTTGGCATTTAGTGATTTGATAATGTAATATAGACTCCAGACAAGCTGTAAAAATTCTGTGTGAATGTGCAAATGGAAACAGCATGGTTGAGTAATTCTGAAGCTAGTGTAATAGAACAACTGTCCAATGCTGCATCTAAAGTACAGATTTCAGTGAAAATATACACAATCAGTTATTGGCAAACAATTGGTATGGCAGTCAAATGCTGGAAAAAAGTAGCTGTAGTAGCACTGCATTACAGATAAAGAAGCATAACTTACAGAGTATGATGTTCAGGCATTTCTAGTATTTCCATTACAAAGATAAAGAAAGATAAGTGTTTTCATTTGTGTCAGGCTAGTTCAGGACTTGTCTTTGCATTACGGCAATTCCAGGCCAGTCAGCTCAGAGCTAAGGGCCTAATTGTTTTTCCCTCCCACCTATCTTGTTATAGTTGTGTTCTTAAATCCAGTATATCTGTTGTTTCCTGCCCCTTAAGATAATTTGACAACATAATTCATCCCCCTCCCAGTTTATTGGCTGTTAACAGTAAGTACATAAGTATCAATTTGTAAAGACCCTACCCTTAAACTACTCACCAGGCTAGGGAAAAAAAATGATAAAATTGCTTAATATTGAGTGTATTGGTGATGTTTGTACTGATTTTAGTATTAAATTGAGTTTTTCTACTGTAATTAGTTTACTGATTCTTGCTGGTGGCAGAAGAAGGTTTCCAGGCTAGTTGTTTTGTACTGAAATTTAAGTACTCAGTGGCAAGTCCACCAAAGCATTATCCTTATACTGAACTACACACAGTTATAGTTACACCTGCCCCCAGAGTCATTCCTGTTGGTATAATGGGCCAGCACTTTCCCACAACTTTTCTAGCCAGCCTAATTGAGATGAGTATCTTGAAAGAGTATAAGAAATGTCTTATGCTGCCTGACAATCATTTGTTACTCAAATAGCATAAAGCAGTCTATGAGAGACACTCATAAATAACATCCTTGGAAGCAAAAATCTCACACACACAAAACTCAGACACAAAAATCATCAGCAGTATAACACAGATGACACCTCTCCAAGACCAACACGATACACATAATCTATCATATACTGAGGTTCTAAAGATTAGCTTGCCTAAACCTCAAAGACCTGCAAAACACAATACAGGCACTAAACATACTCAGCAAGTTAAGCCTACCTCCTCACATAGCACAAGGAGACCCAAAGTCACAGATGCTGGCATCTACCCAACCAAACATTCTTGCTATAGGTGACTCTATTGTGAGACATACAGGTGTGCCTCTTACCAAGCTGAGCAAGGAAAGAGTGATGGTTAGTTGCTTGTCTAGTGCCAGGATCCATCAAATCATGCATGCACACAAGTCCTTCAACAACAAGTACTAGTATGACTCTGTCATAGTTCATGCCGATGTTAATGACTTGAAGTGTACTTTCGTGGACTACGTGAAGAGACAAATGATGGAGCTCTCAGACTATATGTCCAAGGCAGACATGAGCCTAGCATTGAGCAGCATTTTACCTTCTCCAAGGATGATGCCTTCACTTCAATATTCACTTAGTTTTTGATGTCATTGAAAGGGGGTCCAATAGTTGTCAGTATGGGAGAATATGATTGACAAACCATGCTGCTTCACCATGGATGGTCTGCATCTATCACCTCTAGGGTTTTGATTATTGGCAAAGGCATTGTTTGCTCCCCTCCCCATGCCTTTTTTAGGCAATGCCAACCTGATAAACTTATCAACATAGGAAAACAAGCAAAGAAAAATATGAAGGTGTTACTATCGGTTTACCTTTAAATAGGTGATTGCACTTTGTCGAACGGCTACTTCTTCGACGCGTTTTGCACGAACCAAAACCGCGAAAATTTTTAAATGTCGAAAATCATTCGACATTACCGGCTGCACAACACCTCCACACCCATGCTACCATGGGTCAAAAAGGGCGAGGTTTTGCCATTCGCACATTCAGAATTTGACTTCGGTGACGATCGCATTTCGGCCTTCGCGCAAGCTGAGTCGCCCATATCATGATCGGCATTAAAAAGGTAAACTGTTACTATCAATACTAGGAGCCTAAACATGAAATTCCACTTCCTACAAGCTCTTCTCACCCTGGAGGACATTGTGTGACTGAGACTTGGTTTAAAGTAGTGCAGAGCACTCCAGCTGTGCAGGGCTATAATTCCTATTACACATTTAGCAGGAGGGGGAGAAAAGGTGGAGGTGTCTCAGTCTACATTCAGAAGAGACTCACATCAAGGCTGGTAAAGCAGCATGATGCAGTAGAGCTTCTTCATGCCCAGATAACCATCAAAAAAGGTCCCATACCATATATTAGCTAGCTATAGAACTCCATCTATGAAACAAGAAAGCCACAATGCCTATCTACAGGAGCTAGAATCGCTCAGTATTAAACCAAATACCATTTTCATAGGCGATCTAAACTATCCATCTATAGACTGGGAAACCTACACCACCACTATTTTATAAGCTCAGAGTTTTCTGGACTTTGTCAATACAAATGCCCTGGAACAATTAGTCAGAGTACCCACTGGGGGAATAATATCTTAGATCTTTTCCTTTACTAATATCAGAACATCTTGCACTGACCATTGAGTATCTATATCACTTGTTAGTTCTGACCATAAAGCAGTCTACTTCAAAATAAAATTGAAACCAGAGATCCCATTCACCCTTTGTAACTTTAGAAAAATTTGGTCAAACTAGTCCACTCCCCAGTAGTAGTTTTGGTAAAAACCTGCAATAATGGATGGTCATTTTCCAACCATTTCTCAGGCCAGTCTGATGGACATAGGCATCATGAGGCAATGTAGTAATTGCCTTATTTATACTGACAACCACTTACTCCTAAAACAAGCAAACACTATATGTCCAAAAATCCAACTCCAGACAAATCCAGCTCCAGACAAGTGACAAGTGGAGTACCTCAGGGTGCAGTCCTGGGACCACTCTTGTTTGGCATCTACTTCTCTGAAGTACAGGCCAACACTAAGGGAAATGACTGCAAACTGGGAGCCATTACTGAATCCCCAAATGATGTGGATATTCTACAAAAGGGCCTCACAGAAACAGATGCCTGGTGCCAGAGCCATGGGCTGAAGCTTAATGCCAAGAAATGTATAGTTATCCCCTTTGGAAAAAAACATGTACCCATGAATTACCACATAGGTGGCAGTACACTAAACATCGAAAGTGTGATGAGAGACTTAGGGACACAGGTGGACAGTGGTCTCACTTTCGATAACTACATCGCCACAACAGTCAGGAAATCCTTCTATGTGGCACACCTCATCACTAAGGGCTTTTCATCCAGAAAAAAGGAGGTCATTGGCCCACTGTACTCATCCCTCATTAGACCCATTATAGAGTATAATGCCCCATTTGATATGTACCTCACAAGACATCTGCAACAGCTGGAAAGGCCACAGAAATACCTCACTAAAAGAATCACAGGCCTAAAGCAGATGCCATATGCTGACCGTCTAAGAAACTCAAATGTTGTTTGTTTGTTCTCTATATTTGATCTTGGCTTAAACACACTAAAAAACTCTGTACAAGATTATCGTACCTACAATTTAAACAATGTACTATAACTCATTTTACTATTGATATATATTGTATGCTTTGTCACTGCCGATGCTTGGAGCTTTTCTCCCTGGGCCTCTACTGAAAATGGACATATATCCAGTTAGACTAGCCCAGTCAACAAATGTAAAATAAATAAATAAACTCCAGCTATACTCTGTGGCATATGTCTACTCAGAGGCGATCTCTGCTTAACATACAAGGCCATGTCAAACCCTGAGCTGTTGGACATGCTCCACTTAAAGAAATCCCAATCCCTCAGAGCCAGACGATCCAGGGATCTAAACCTTGTCATCACAATGAACAAAACATGCTGGAGGGATAGGTTCCTGACCCAGAGACTCCCCATACTCTGGAAAAGACTGCCCATACATGTCAAGCAGAGTGTCTCCTTGGCCCTCTTCAAAAGGAACCTTGATGATTGGATGGGAGATAGGAAATTCACCCCGGGGATCATGTCAGTCGCCCTGCTAGACAGGGGTCCAGAGAAGTAAATATTGTGGGAAGAAATATCCAGGGAATTGTTATGGCTAGGTTTGTATAGGCCCTAGGGCCGATAGCCTAGTACCAACCTATGAACCTATGTAAGAAATGTAATTACACTATGAATCTGAAATCAGTTCTCTCCTGTAACAACAAACCAGACATCAAAAAAGCTGTCAGCACACACACATATCACCTCTCAGACAAAACAAGGTCACAACACATAAACCCACATATGCAGAGGTACTCAGGAGAAGCCTACCAGAAGAACAGAGACCTCCCAAGCACAAACCACTTGCACACACTGCAAAACAAATAGAATCTTCTACACATAGCAACACACACACACCAGTGTCTCAGCAAATAAACCTGTAAGGCAAAACACCTCAAAACTAAATGTTCTGCTCATAGGCTACTCCATAGTGAGATACACAGATGTTCTCCCCTCACCAGGCTGGACAAGAAAGTCACAGTCATCTGCCTGTCAGGTGCCAGGATCCTTCAGATCATGCATGCTCTCAAGTCATTGAACAACAATTACCGTTATGACTCTGTTATTGTATATGTTGGGGTGAATGACTTGAGACGTACCTCTCTGAAATATATGAAATGAGACATGACTGAACTCTCAGATTATGTGTCCCTGGCAGGTATGTCCCTAGCCCTAAGCAGCATTCTACCTTCACCCAGGATGATGTCACAGTACGGACAAAAAAATGATTGACTTCAGCAATTGGCTTAGCTTTTAGTGTCAATCCAGAGGGATCCAGTATCTGTCAGCCTGGGAAGACATGGTTAAAAGACCACGCTGCTTTGCCAGAGATGGTCTTCATCTGTCTCCTTTAGGCCTCTGGATACTGGCAAAGGTGCTTTCCTCCCCCATAGTGCCTTTTTAGGCAATGTCAAAACAAAATTTCCGATCCAAAAAAAAATCCACTCGAGACAAACTCAAGATTATATGTTAAAAAAATCCACTCGAGACAAACTCAACATTATGCTACTTAATTTATTTATTTAATTAATTAATTTATTTATATTTGTTGACCGGGAGTGTCTGACTAGACGTAGGTCCATTTTCAGCAGAGGCCCGGGGAGAAAATTTCCACAGTTAAAATAAACAGACAGTAGTTACATTGGATTACGTAGCGATTAACAATTTACATAGCAATTACTTACAACATGTTAACAGATGAAGAACATAGTACATCAGTAGGCAACTAGAATCTTTATCTGTGAAGTACATAACAGACATTAACAAATGTTAAAATAAGAAGTTCCTGCTGTATAAGTACTAGGCTTATGAGCATCTGAGCTTGCTATAATCAAGGTAGTTAGTGGAGTGGAAAGAAAGGTAGTGGTTGGATGGGGTGGGTGATATTAGAGTGGGAGTTGCAAGGGCATAGCCAGCATGTTTTTAGGTGCGCTTTTAGTAAAGTTTTTAATGTTAGGAGCCTAAACAGGAAACTGCACTCCATGGCCATGCAAGGCTACAATGCCTTCCACACATTCAGATCCCAAAATGAATGCAAAAGAACCAAAGGTGTATCCATCTTTATTAAAGCCAAATGCACATCGAGATTGGTTAAACAATATGACTCTCTTGAGCTACTTCAGGTCCAACTAACTATAGGTAAAGCACCCTACTACATCATTGCTAGCTACAGGTCTCCCACCACAAACCAAGAGAAGCACACCACCTACTAGAATCACTCACTATACAGCCGAACACTTTGGTCATGGGAGATTTCAACCATCCTTCTATAGAATGATTGATGTACACATGCACAAACATGCTCACCATGAGTTTCTGGACTTTGTCAATACAAATGCCCTGGAACAGCTAGTGTGAACCCTCACAAGAGCCCCAAATGTCCTAAGCTTACTACTCACCAACATGGAGGTGGTCACTGCACTACCCACAGTGTGTTTCCCTCCCTGGTAATGTCAGACCATAAATCTGTCTCATTTGAAGTAATGATCAGACCCAACACCCCCACAGGAGCAAAATACTGATAATTTTCTCCAAAGCAAACTACAGCCTATGAGGCGATGGTATAAAAAGTTTCAAACCCCCTGCTAACACAGCTAACAATGACTGCTACACAGAGGAGGATACAAATGCCCTGTATAAACACCTAAGCAACTGTATAGACTCAGCTGTACCTGACTGGATCAAAACCAGGTCCTCCTGAAAAAATAGGCCACCCTGGTGGCCCTCACGTGTAAGTAGGTTATATACCAAAGGAAGAAAGTGATGTCTAAGAACAAGAGGGAACTGACTCAGCAGAAGAATACCCTCCACAGCTTGAACAAGCAAATAAGATGTCTTGTAAAGTGTTCTAAAGCTGGTTATGAAGTTAAATTAGCATCCCTAGCTAAGGATAATCATAAGGCATTCTTTAGCTACATCTGAAATCTAAAAGGGAAGCCCAACTGTGTGCTGAACTTATAGCAGATGGTACCTCTCATACCGAACCTGAGGAAACTGCCAACCTGCTAGCTAACAGATTTGGCACAGACTTCACCCCAGTGTCCCCACCAGCCATATTCCAAAGCATACGTGACACCAGCCCTCTACTTAGTATCTCCAAAGTGCAGGTCATATCCATGTTTTCCAAGGCCAAAAATACCGGGGGTGGTACCCATGTCCCTCATGGACAAGGGCAGTCTGTGCTAATCATAGACTCACTCTGCAAATAATAACCATCTAACCAAGGTTATTTATGGAACATGGATATAACATGGCTAGGCTTGTAAAGACCCTAGGGCCATTACCCTAGTAACCTCCCATGAACCTATGAACCTATAAGACAAACTACCTACTGCTACTTCTAAGTGATACATTGGGAGCCTTCAAATCCCTATCAACTCACTGAATATGCTGAAATGTACACCACCACACTATATCAGCATGTAAGTGGCTGCACAGTTGCAGCTGTACCCTGTAGGAACAAGTGCACGGCATACCCCAGAAACAAACCTACATAGTGGAACCATAATATCAATAAGCTTTGGATTTTGACCAAATTTAAGATAAGTAATTCTGAGAATATTAGAGCCCATGTCACTGAAATAAACAAGCAACTCAGGAGCTTACAATCAACCAGAGACAAGTTTGAGGCTGAAATAGATACCCAAGTCACAGACAATCACAAGGCATTTTTTAGTTATGTTCATAATCTTAAAAGTACAATGCAGCAACGTGCTGATCTGATTGTGAATGATGTTACCTGCAATGAGGCTGAAGATATACCAAATCTACTGCCTAAAAAATTTAGCTCTGAATTTACCCATCTCTGTCCTCTCTCTTTCAAGATATACCAGAAATTGGCTCACCTACATCTATTACAAAAGACTAAGTCCTAAAAGTGCTATCAAACACTAAAAATACTGGATAGATGGGACCTGAAAGTATCCTAGGATGTGTCTTAAATAACATGAAGCATGATGTAGCAACACCCCTAACAACACTGCTCAATTTCAGCCTCTATCCAGGTTTTGTACCAAGCAAATGGAGAACAGATACACTCATAACCCCTGCATAAGAGAGAAACTTCAAAAGAACAAGCTGCAAGAAAATAAGAATAAACCACCAAAACTGAGAAAAACACACTTTATAATAGCAAAGCTTTCGGATAAAATCCTTCCTCAATACTAATACAAACAAATCTAAAAACCAAATGGTTTAAATACAGGTCAATGAAGTCACATGACCAGCAGTCCAAAAATCATGTGACCACAAGTATATAAAACAAAGTCATTAAAATTAGAAAAATTAGAAAAAACATTAGAAAAAACATAAAATTATTGCAACTTGGTATGTTGCAATTTAACAAGAACAGGTTTCAGGGTAATCATATTATTTAAACCTGGAAAATGGTCAGAGTTCAGCCTAAGAATCCATTCATACTCTTTTAATTCAAGTAAATTACCACTATCACCACCTCTGGCAGAAAGCTGTACTACATCAATAACTCTAAAAGAGAATATATGCTCAATACCTGAATCAACTATATGCTTATACAAGGCATTGCTGTCAATGGCCCTTCTAATCTCCGATTTGTGTTCAATGATGCGTTCTTTTAGCTTTCTAGTGGTCTTACCCACATAGAATGCAGTACATTTCACACAATTAGCTAAATATACCACATTAGATGTGACACAAGTGGTAGAAAAATTAAACTGATAAACTTTACCACTTATAGGACGTTTGAACTTATCACTGCAACCAACCACAATATCAGAACAGCAGGAACAATTCAAACAACCATACGTACCCGGCTTAGTGGTAGAAGTCCTCTCTACAGATCTAAAAAAATCTTTGTAACATAACATACTCTTCAAGGACTTCATATTTCTATATGAGAAAAGGGGCCTGTCACCGAGAATGTCTTTAATCTCACTAGAGGCCATTAGTACAACCCAATTCCTCTGGATTATTTGTTTTACAAGACAAGTCAAGGTATTATAACTAGTAATATACCTAGTACATACTTTTGAACATTCATGGTTAACAGAACCAACATCATCCCCAAGAAAAATCGGCTTCAATATTGTCTTCCTATTAGCTAAAACTTTAGTTTTTAAATCTAAAACTAAATTAGAATCATAACCACTATCCAGGAACTCTTTGGACATTTCATCCAACTGTAAATTAAATATAGCATCATCAGTATTTAATCTACTAACTCTATTAAACTGTGAAGTCACAATCCCCTTAAAGACATGTGGGGCATGCATGCTAGAATAATTAATGTATCTATCAGAATTTACCTCCTTTTTGTGAATACTAGTATGAATAGAGCCCTCATGTAGTTGTATCTTAACATCCAAAAAATTGATCTGACTATCAGAGGCATCCATCTTAAATGTCAAGAAACTGGTGGTTGCATTTAGATAATAAACAAATTCATTCAACTGTGAAAAAGAACCTTTCCATACCATAAAACAATCATCAACGAAACGTTGATAAAAACATATATTACTTGCAAAAGAATTATCCAAATTATAAATATAAGCTTTCTCCCATTGGTATAACATCAAGTTGGCATAAGTGTTAGCCACAGAAGTACCCATGGCTACACCAGTAAGTTGCAAATATAAACATTCATCAAACAGAAAAATATTGTTTCTCAAAACTACATCTAGAAGAGAACAAATATTCTCAACAGATCTATTCACAAGAGAAGATTGGGAGATCAAAAATTGTCTGATAGACTCAATACCAAAATCATGCGGTATTACAGTAAAAAGGGATGCTATATCAGGCGTTACAAATAAATACTCACTTTGTCGACAGGAACCACCAATACTATTAAACCAAACACGCAATTTACAAAGGAAATCAGATGTATCTCTTAGCACAGAAGTGCATTTAGGTAAATATAGTTGCAATTGTGTTTGCAAATATATAGATATAGGTTCAGTGATCCATCCCCCTCCCGATACAATTGGTCTCATGGGGGGGGGGGGGTTGGTCACCGACTTGTGTATCTTAGGCAGCCCATAGAGACAAGGGATAATTGGACAAGAAACAGTAAAAAAATGAAATAGATCCAAAGTAATATCACCACTAATTTGCAAATCATAGATCACCATATTGACATAACTAATGCATTTTTTAACTTCCATACCAAGTTGCGATAATTTTATGTTTTTTCTAATGTTTTTTCTAATTTTTCTAATTTTAATGATTTTGTTTTATATACTTGTGGTCACATGATTTTTGGACCGCTGGTCATATGACTTCATTGACCTGTATTTAAACCATTTGGTTTTTAGATTTGTTTGTATTAGTACTGAGGAAGGATTTTCTCCGAAAGCTTTGCTATTATAAAGTGTGTTTTTCTCAGTTTTGGTGGTTTATTCTTATTTTCTTTCAGCTTGTTCTTTTGTTAATTTTTTTGCTGCATTTCTGAGAACAAGTTAAAGGGTCGTGTTGCAGTCCTTTATCCATTTATTTAACATGGAAGTGGTGAAGACTGTTAACTCTGTCAAGTCTCTGTTTATGAATGAGACTAATCCCTTACTACAGTTTGCCTCTTCGGTTTGTTCTACATCGAAATGTGATGAACATTGGAAATCTGAGAATGTTTCAGATTTTCATAAAAAGCTGAATCTTTTTGAAAGAAAAGTGGGTGCCTATAAACGTTTGCAATGGCAGCGTTTTAGCTTCTCTGCATATTTAGATAAAGGCATCGTCCCACGTGGCTTGAGAGTTCTCAAGATGCCTTCATATGGGAACGCTTATCCTGAGCTTCTGAAGTGGTGGCAGCAACTTAACATCAAGTTAAGTTTGGATTACATGAGTTTAATGAATAAATTCTTTTCAACCATCGAGAAGGAACTTAAAGATGAGATACTAAATATGGAAAATGAATTAATGGGTATGTCTGTGTTTGAGTCTATGGGTGAGTCATATCAACAGTTACTTGACAGAACACAAGCATTGGATGACCGTTTGGAAGTAACGAAGAAGCGTAAGCTTACGCGTGATATCAACGACTTCCAAAGGGGTCATATTTTCTCATGGCCGAAAAATGATCAAACTTTTAAATCTAATGCTGCATTACATAGTAATAAGAGAAGCTTAGATGTTCTTGATGGCTTTTCTGAAACTGCAGCTGATATTGTACAACAACAGGAACCGGCTTTGGCAGTTTCGTTAAATCATATGCAAGTGAATACGCCTACCTTGGTGACGTCAACGTTAGCCTCCACGAACGTTTGCTCTCAGTCGGAACTTGGTGACAAGCAAGATGGAGAGGCTAACTTGCGTTCCACTGTGGTTAAGAAGGCACAGCAACTTACACTTAATTTCTCTGGCAAACGTTTTCATCTAGAACAGCCGGAGGCTGTAACTGAGCGTTCCTCTCCAAGAAGGAAACTGTTCATGGGACAAACAGTTATTCCAGGCAAACGTAAGAATGAGAGCCCTTTAGGGCAGGGCAAAGTAAGTCGCAAATGACTAAAGGCATTCTCAATCTGTCAGCCTTTAACTTGAACTCTGCTCATTGTTCAGTATTACGTAAAGGGCTTAATTTTATTCCCACAGCGAAGGGTTATCTAGTGACTGCACTTACAGACCTTAAGATTTTCATTAGAAATGTAAATTTAAAAGTTTTATTTGGTAATTCTGTTGTTAATGGAGTTTCATGCAAACGGCGTAGTACCTTTATACCTTCTAGTATGCCTGTGGTGACAGCATTTCATGATTTGTGTGAGTGGGAATTAAGAATGTTGTATTCTGACTGTAATAATTTGAGATTTTCTCATTTTAATTTAACATTTGATGAATATCAAGTGCTCAAAAGTTTACAGGCGAGTAAAGATTTAGTGATTAAACAAGCCGATAAAGGTGGGGCTGTAGTCCTTATGGATCGGCCTAAGTATATATCTTTGGTTTCTGTTCTACTGAATGATGTTGAGGCTTTTGAATGTATTATACCACTAGAAGTTAAAAAATGCATTCGTTATGTCAATATGGTGATCTATGATTTGCAAATTAGTGGTGATATTACTTTGGATCTATTTCATTTTTTTACTGTTTCTTGTCCAATTATCCCTTGTCTCTATGGGCTGCCTAAGATACACAAGTCGGTGACCAACCCCCCCATGAGACCAATTGTATCGGGAGGGGGATGGATCACTGAACCTATATCTACATATTTGCAAACACAATTGCAACTATATTTACCTAAATGCACTTCTGTGCTAAGAGATACATCTGATTTCCTTTGTAAATTGCGTGTTTGGTTTAATAGTATTGGTTCCTGTCGACAAAGTGAGTATTTATTTGTAATGCTTGATATAGCATCCCTTTTTACTGTAATACCGCATGATTTTGGTATTGAGTCTATCAGACAATTTTTGATCTCCCAATCTTCTCTTGTGAATAGATCTGTTGAGAATATTTGTTCTCTTCTAGATGTAGTTTTGAGAAACAATATTTTTCTGTTTGATGAATGTTTATATTTGCAACTCACTGGTGTAGCCATGGGTACTTCTATGGCTAACACTTATGCCAACTTGGTGTTATACCAATGGGAGAAAGCTTATATTTATAATTTGGATAATTCTTTTGCAAGTAATATATGTTTTTATCAACGTTTCGTTGATGATTGTTTTATGGTATGGAAAGGTTCTTTTTCACAGTTGAATGAATTTGTTTATTATCTAAATGCAACCACCAGTTTCTTGAAATTTAAGATGGATGCCTCTGATAGTCAGATCAATTTTTTGGATGTTAAGATACAAGTACGTGAGGGCTCTATTCATACTAGTATTCACAAAAAGGAGGTAAATTCTGATAGATACATTAATTATTCTAGCATGCATGCCCCACATGTCTTTAAGGGGATTGTGACTTCACAGTTTAATAGAGTTAGTAGATTAAATACTGATGATGCTATATTTAATTTACAGTTGGATGAAATGTCCAAAGAGTTCCTGGATAGTGGTTATGATTCTAATTTAGTTTTAGATTTAAAAACTAAAGTTTTAGCTAATAGGAAGACAATATTGAAGACGATTTTTCTTGGGGATGATGTTGGTTCTGTTAACCATGAATGTTCAAAAGTATGTACCAGGTATATTACTAGTTATAATACCTTGACTTGTCTTGTAAAACAAATAATCCAGAGGAATTGGGTTGTACTAATGGCCTCTAGTGAGATTAAAGACATTCTTGGTGACAGGCCCCTTTTCTCATATAGAAATATGAAGTCCTTGAAGAGTATGTTATGCTACAAAGATTTTTTTAGATCTGTAGAGAGGACTTCTACCACTAAGCCGGGTACGTATGGTTGTTTGAATTGTTCCTGCTGTTCTGATATTGTGGTTGGTTGCAGTGATAAGTTCAAACATCCTATTAGTGGTAAAGTTTATCAGTTTAATTTTTCTACCACTTGTGTCACATCTAATGTGGTATATTTAGCTAATTGTGTGAAATGTACTGCATTCTATGTGGGTAAGACCACTAGAAAGCTAAAAGAACGCATCATTGAACACAAATCAGAGATTAGAAGGGCCATTGACAGCAATACCTTGTATAAGCATATAGTTGATTCAGGTATTGAGCATAGATTCTCTTTTAGAGTTATTGATGTAGTACAGCTTTCTGCCAGAGGTGGTGATAGTGGTAATTTACTTGAATTATAAGAGTATGAATGGATTCTTAGGCTGAACTCTGACCATTTTCCAGGTTTAAATAATATGATTACCCTGAAATCTGTTCTTGTTAAATTGCAACATACCAAGTTGCGATAATTTTATGTTTTTTCTAATGTTTTTTCTAATTTTTCTAATTTTAATGATTTTGTTTTATATACTTGTGGTCACATGATTTTTGGACTGCTGGTCATGTGACTTCATTGACCTGTATTTAAACCATTTGGTTTTTAGATTTGTATGTATTAGTATTGAGGAAGGATTTTATCTGAAAGATTTTCTATTATAAAGTGTGTTTTTCTCAGTTTTGGTGGTTTAAGAGAGAAACTTCCACATTACAGACCCATCAGTCTGACAAGCCTCATATGCAAACCCATGGAAAGACTTGCCATGGAATTAATCAATCAGGACATAAGGGACATCCAAACTTGACTTGTTTCAGCTTGAATTCTTCAAGAGCAGGTTATACTTACTCATCAAAGCAACGGATGAAGGCAAAAAGGTGCAGACTACATACCTCGACCTGGCCAAAGCTTTTGACACATTTCTCCACTTAGGCGTAGTAGAAAAGCTAAACAAACTGGGAATAAACCTGTGTATCACCTGCTGGATTGCCAACTGGCTCACAGATAGGATGCAGGAAATCAAAAAAGGGAAGTTAACTCCACAGAAAGACCAGTCACCAGTGGAGTCCCCCAGAGTTGTGAGCTGGGAAATCTCCTGTTTGCCTAAAGTAAAAGCTAATAACTAAGGGCTCTGGCTGACTTAATTTGTAGATGGCTGCAAGCTAAGAGCAGTCATGGAATCCCCAAAATGACTTAGCCATCATGTAGGAAGGTTCGTCCCAAATAAATATCTGGTGACAACATCATGGACTGAAACTAAATGCCAAAAATGCTTTATTGTATCCTTCTGTAAGTCATCTAATTCAGGGTATCACCACATTTACAATACACCTTAACATTTGATCCAGTTGTTTGGGATTTGGGAACTTATGTGGACAGTGACCTTACCTTTGACCAATGTGTCCATTGGTGTAAGAATGTTCTTCTGTATTGCACAGCTTATAAACAAAGGGATTGTGTATGGACACAAAGGGATTGGTTCTAGAGCTAGGGATGTTACCGTACCTCCTTACTCAGCCCTCAATAGGCCAATCACTGAATATAATGCCCCCTTTGGCATGTATCTATCTAGACACATGTAAAAAGAGAATTCTTACTAAAAAGATAGAAAGTCTAAACAACATGTCCTACATGTACCGACTCAAAGCCCTGCCACTATACTCTTGTATCCTATGGACTGCTAAGAGGTGACCTGTGTCTGTCATACAAGGCATCATCCAACCCAAAACTGATGGATTTACTGTGCATCAGCAAGTCAAATGGCATCAGAAATACTTGGCCTGGGGATCTAATCTTTTTCTGCAACATTAACAGAATGGTTTGGAGAGACAGGTGTATCTCACAGAGGATACCACTGCTCTGGAATAAACTCCCCATCCACATAAAACAATGTTCATCCCTATCCTTTTTCAAGTACAGCTTGGATCTATGGATAGGAAGTAGGAATTTTACCCCAGGACTTTTCACTGTACTACTAATAGACCAAGGCAGCTCCTAAATGCTTTATCCCATGCATGGGTTCACTCAAATTATCTTTGGTATGATCCCAGGTATTCTCATTAGGTGTAATATATAATTATCAACCAGGGGATGGGTAAGGCAATCTCTAACCAAATAGGATAGGTTAATTTGAGAACAAAAAGGGAAACTGTCCAGGATTAAAGTGGCCCACAAGGGCAGCTAGCCTAGTACTTACTTATGAATCCATAGCTCTATGGATGCAGATGGCATTCTGAAATAGTAGGCTGATCATTTTAAAGGCTTAATATGTCTGCAGGCAGGAAGCCATATAAACATTTCGTTTAAGTCTGTTTGTATGTTACATGCTCAAAGAAGAGCATATATTGAGTATACAGTTGGGGTAGAACAAAAAATGAAGGGTATGACGTCAGTGGGAATTACAGTCAAACAGAACCAGCATAGTCAGTTGACAGTATGTGACAAGTCATAAAAGAAGACAGAGTCTGAACATGGATTGACCCAGAAGACATTAATAACTAAATAGAGAATATTATATGCTAAAACTTTTAAAGAGTTAGTGGCAACTGTGTGTAATGCTAGTTTTTTTCAGTGCTTGATGCAAACTGAAGGATTTGCAGCTCAAGTTGGATGAATTATTTTCCAAATTTTGTACTTTCGGTATGTCTTTTGAGCCTTTACAAATTTTAGCCTGTGTTGTGGGCCATTATCAGCTTCTGAAATGTTACTGTAGCTAAAAGGCAAGTGGGAGTAGTTAGTATAACAGATTATATTCATATCGGGGGCACTGCCAGTGAGGAACATAATAGAAGACTGATAAAATCTGTTGACCAGTCTGAGATCTCAGAGTTTGAAAAGTCAGTAAAGCCAGATGCCCAATGAATGTCACTTGTACTTCTCTGAATAACATGGGACCTATACTTACTAAAATACTCTTCAGTCAAATGCTCATATGGCAAATGGTATTGTGAATGTTTCCAAATCTATTGTTAAATAATCTCTTAATAAATTTTCATGCATGGTATAATATCTATTAAAGTTTATTACACATTTGTCAAACATCACAGGTGTGCTAAGAAAGCTGCCGTATCATGATGCATTGTGGGGATTTTTGGCAGATCAAGAAAAGTTTTGTGTTGCTGAAACATCTAGAGAATACAGCACCAACTCAGAAGTAGCATGATGCACTATTTACTACTTGTGAAGTCAGCGATAGTCAGCAAGGAATAGGAACAGTTTTTTTGTAAGAAAACAGATTGTATAGCTTATGCATTTAGAGCAGATACTCACATGTGCACAAGCAGAGGACGAAACACTTGCTATTATCTTTGGCTGATAGAACTTATATGATTATATTTATGACAGAAGCATTACAGTAGAATTGGATCATAAACTGTTCATAAAGTCATTTGATAATGCTCCAACACACCTCCAATGAATGCCGTTATCCATACAGAAGTCTGACTTTCATGTATGGTTCAAACCAACAGACCTTATGCATGTCAGTCATACTTTAAAAAAAAAAACATCTGAATGAAAGCAGAGGATATTTAGGGTGAGCATATTTTTATTTATTTCAATTTGTTAACTGGAGTACAAGACTGATCCGGATGGACCATTTTCAGGTTCAGCCTGGAAAAGAGTATAATAAAATTACACATACATTAAAAACACACAAGTAAATGGAGGTATACTGAGAGGTTATAATGACTACAGAGGACTGTAGGCTGTTTACAAAGTAAACAATTTCAGAAAGAAATATTTATTAGTACCCCATTTCCATCTGACGATCTGTTATGACAGGATGCACATCAGGTTTTCCCTCTAGATACTGACGAGTCAGCGTGAGAGGAAAAATAGTTTTCTCCTAAAGAAAACTAATGAGGATGGAAGGTAGGTGGTATTAATTTAGTTTTTATTAAGTGAATGTGTTTTATCATTGCTATTAAAATATTTGTAGGTAGCCTCTATCATTAAGATTTTGGGGGGGGGGTTGGATATACATCTAGGGAAGGTGGTGATTTGTTTTGGGTGTGTGGGAAGGGATTTCAAAGTCTGTGGTGCCATCACAGGGCAAAAACTGTGCTCTGTATGGTGAAGTCTGATTGTGGACATTTGAAGGTTGGGAATTGATGATGAAAATGACCTGAGTTTATAGTCAGAGGTATGCTGGGTAAGGTGACTGGTAAAAATCGGAGTACTAGACAATGATATTCTGTTAGGGCAAGCATAATGGATCTACAAATGTTGTTAGTGGAAGTTAATAAAGATAGGAGGCTGTTTTGGGGGGCTGAGGTAATTATAGATAACCTGTATTGTAGCTTGGTGAGGAGTACTTCTTAGCCAATTGCCATCCTTCCTGGAATGGAAAGTGAGTTCCCTTCTTTGATCAGGAAAATAGTTTTTTTTTAATTTTGGCCTTGGTTACTTTGACATGGTACTGGAAATTAAGTTATTGATCCAATACTAAATATCTGAAGTGTTAGGTAGTTTTGAGCGGCATTCAGTTGTTATTAAGTATGTTCCACTGATCAGAGATGGAGCAGACTACTAAGGGACGGAGTAGACCATGTATTGGATTTCAAAAAGCTTTACCTTTTTTGGTATTTACAGTGAATTTATACATGGCCAACATGATAAATGGTCCATTTCTTCTACAAATTTTTTTTTTTACTATTTAATGGGAGACGTTATACCTAATAAGCACCATGTCATAAATGCGTAGAGTGATAGGTATTTGTGGTAAGTATGTTTTTAAATATGAAACTGAGTACAAAGGATTAGTCCAGATAAAGTCACTTTAGCTAGTGCTGATCTAGGAGGCTGTCTGTCTCTCTGATGCCCTCCCTGAGGGAGGAATATAGACAACTTGTTGAAGTTTCAAGTACTTTATTCAGTTAAGTATGTAGATGGATGAGTGTTCTCGGTGTTTCCCCTCCTTTTAAAATACTGTTAAACAAAACTTTCCAGATCATTATTACTTTCTTCCATCCTAATTTCCAAACTTCCACAGGAGCACAGGAAAATAATTTTCTTGGGTGGTGAAAGCCAGGATACCTTTTGGCTAGGCTTATATAGGCCTAGGGCCAATAGCCTAATACCTACCTATGAAACTATGAATGCCATCTGTTACTGGAGATTATACTGCAGATTGATTGATTATACATCCCTGTTTTTAAGTCATCTCTTCCTATCTTAACTGTTAATTGTTGAGCCTCATCTACCTCTAACCTTGCCATACTTAAGTCTTCCATAAATATTTCAGTTCTGCATTTTCTTGATTTCCAAATTTCCCTGTGTTATAAAAGTTTCATAAAATTTCTTAAATGTCTCTGATACCTCTATAGGATGTCTGGTTATTTTTCTTGTTATAGGCCTCTTGGGTTTGGAGATGAGGCTCCCTAAGATGGGCAATAACCTTTGCTACTTTCTGTTCCCTGTCATTATTCTAAAAGTTTTTTGTGCTCTGGAGTTATTACCAAAATAGAGTTGCTTAACAGTAATCTTTCTAAACTTGGTACTCCCTTGTTTTCTCTTTAGCACTGTGTAGTTGTACTTCTTGTTCTGTGAGCTTCTCATTCTCCAATACTTTAACCTTTCTCAGCCCCTCTAAATAATTCTTACTACTTCTTAACAATAGTTCATTTTCTATCTACCCTATTTTTAAACTCCATTTTCATTTTATTGCACTCACTAACTGTACCTTCTGAAGAAATATAATTTCTACCTAGTCCAGCCTAGTTATTATACCATGGGGAATAATATGTAAATTCTCTCCAAGTTACTACTATTGAATTCACGTCTTCCATATCAACTATTTTCATAAATTTCTTCAGAGATAATCTATATTCTTTGTACCAATGTACAGCTATTTCATTTAGATACAAATGTTTACACTTGGATAGACAAATTACTTATTTTTTACAATGGAAGTAGGTCACCATTTATTAGTATTTGAGTGTTTAACACTGAAACATTTATGCCAGATTTATCTGCACAGAGTAGGTCCCACAAAGGACAGGTGCAGGGAACAAAATGGGCATTTGATTTCAGATGAGACTGTGAAGTGAATGCTGGCAGGGAGCATACAGTTGGCTAATGATGCTGAACAGAATTTTGAGAGTCTGACGGAAAACAGATTAAAACTAATGTGCCTAAATCAGTTGTGAGAAGCTATAGGTAGCTTCTGCAACAGTTAAGTGTTTTACTCAAAACTGTAAAAACTTCAGGAAAGTAACAACCAGCACAATTAATTGCTTTGGTTGATCTTAGACCTTTTCAGCTCTTTTCAGGAAAATAATAACACATTACAAAGACAAAGAGCTTTGCTATGAAACAATTCCCTTTTCAAAAGAAATGACGTTCTAAGCAGATGGGGTACTCAGTTTCTTGCAGAAATAGTGACAGAAAAATCACGCTCATGATGTTAGAGACAGTTTTGCTATCAAATGCAACTAGATGCTGAGGTAAATAAAAGGAGTGTGAGATATTCTGTAAAATAGTAGTATGCTTGAGTACAAATGCAAACAAATAAAAAATGTTATGAGATAATTCTTTGTCTGCACTGCATTTGGGTTACCGGTAGCAACATGTCAGAAGAAAGCTA
Source organism: Protopterus annectens (assembly GCF_019279795.1). NCBI lineage: Eukaryota > Metazoa > Chordata > Ceratodontiformes > Protopteridae > Protopterus > Protopterus annectens. The sequence continues at coordinate 1,987,330,448 of NC_056741.1, forward strand.
TTCTTACTCCAGATAGGAAATTTGGCTAGGCATAAAATAACCTGTAAATGTAGTTTGCCTAGTACTAACCTAAGAATCTATGAATCTGTATATGCTACTAAATTACTTAAAGGATTTAAGCGAATGGTCAGAATATTTCTAAAACTGTCCATCTTTCAAGATTCGCCCACTGCTTAGTACAGAAGAATCTAGCAGCTAATTTGTACATGTTCTGAAAGTCTCATTTCGTGACTATTTGTATGGCACAGAAAGCAGCTAGTTGCCTATATGTATGTAAAAACAATGCAAGAACATTACTGGACCTAGCAGTACAAGGCATGAACTGCTTTATGATTCTACTGTCAGAACCATTTAGACTACAAGGAAAATTATTAGGTCTGCAGTTCAAGCAGCAGAAGAAAGGTTAGTGTGGACAGTGGTGTCAGTAACAAGGCAGTGTGCAAGAATGACACAGCCCTGCATTATCTGCGCACTTGGGACCTTGTGGGGTGAGGCCTTAGCAAGCATCTAGAGGGTTATATTGCTCCAGTTTCTGTTGTATCATGAATTTTGTGGCTTTTAAACATTGGCCAACTTTTTATTTGGATTATTTTAAAAGGGATACTAGCAACAGGATAAAATACATGTTTTCGTCTGTGTGTGTGTGTGTCTGTATATATATATATATATATATATATGTGTGAGTGTGTGTGTGTGTGTGTGTGTGTGTGTGTGTGTGTGTGTGTCTGTGTGTCTGTGTGTTTATGCTTGACAAATTTATTTGCAAAGATTCGAGCCAATAACTCCCAACAGCCAAAACGCAAAGCTGTTTGAAGACACTTAATTCATTGTAAAATAATAAAGGCAAGTCAATCAGAGAGATAAGCTTTTATCCCAATCAACATTATCTGATCTATTCAATACCAAAAGCAACCCATGTTTATAACAAGCTATCAGTTAACCAACCAGTTGTCTTAATTGTTAAACCCTTTTTACTGACATGCTGTCATGTAACCCTGGTGGTGTAGTTGCATTCAGTATTGTCTGCAGCAATAGCACTTTCATTTTCACAAGTGTATTCATGCCCCCATGTCTCGTATTGTTTATTAAACTTTCAAGGAGCATCATACAAGACAGTTCATTACTATGATGGCAATATTTCATTTGCTTACTACTGTGCTGTTTGTGGGAATTGTTGAAACTTTTGTGTAGATAAAACAGGAAACTGAAGGAAATGATAAACCAGCAAAGGAATAAGAAAAAAGGGATATAAACACATTGTACACTG